>NW_028137480.1:25000-32500 GCF_965140915.1 Aythya marila | reverse complement strand
AGGGTTAGGGTTAGGGTTAGGGTTAGGGTTAGGATTGGGGTTAGGGTTAGGGTTAGGTTTAGGGTTAGGATTAAGGTTAGTGTTAGGGTTAGGGTTAGTGTTCTCTTAGAGTTACGGTTAGGGTTAGGGATAGATTTAGGGAAAGGGTTTCGATTAGGGTTAGGGTTAGTGTTAGGGTTAGGGTTAGGGTTCTCTTAGGGTTAGGGTTAGGGTTAGGGTTAGTGTTCTCTTAGGGTTAGGGTTAGCGTTAGGGTTAGGTTTAGGGTTAGGGTTAGGATTAGGGTTAGGGTTAGGGTTACGGTTAGGGTTACGGTTAGGGTTAGGGTTAGGGTTAGGGTTAGGGTTAGGGTTAGGGTTAGGGTTAGGGTTAGGGTTAGGGTTAGGGTTAGGGTTAGGGTTAGGGTTAGGGTTAGGGTTAGGGATAGGGTTAGTGTTCTCTTAGGCTTAGGGTTAGGGTTAGGGTTAGGATTATGGTTAGGGTTAGGTTCGGTTAGGGTTAGGGTTAGGGTTAGGGTTAGGGTTAGGGTTAGGGTTAGGGTTAGGTTTAGGGTAAGTGTTAGGGTTAGGGTTATGTTTAGGGTTAGGGTTAGGGTTAGGCTTAGGCTTAGGTTTTGGGTTAGTGTTCTCTTAGGCTTAGAGTTAGGGTTAGGGTTAGGGTTATGGTTAGGGTTAGGTTAGGGATAGGGTTAGGGTTAGGGTTAGGGTTAGTGTTAGGTTTAGGGTTACGGTTAGGGTTAGCGTTAGGGTTAGGATTAGGGTTCGTTATCTCTTACGTTTAGGTTTAGGGTTTGGGTTAGGGTTAGGGTTAGGGTTAGGGTTAGGGTTAGGGTTAGTTATCTCTTACGTTTAGGTTTAGGGTTTGGGTTAGGGTTAGGGTTAGGGTTAGGGTTAGGGTTAGGTTTCTCTTAGGGTTAGTGTTAGGGTTAGGGTTAGTGTTCTCTTAGGGTTAGGGTTAGGGTTAGGGTTCGGGTTAGGTTTATGGTTAGGGTTAGGGTTAGGGTTAGGGTTAGGGTTAGGGTTAGGGTTAGTGTTCTCTTAGGTTTAGGGTTAAGGTTAGGGTTAGGGTTAGGGTTAGGGTAAGGGTTAGTGTTAGGGTTAAGGTTACGGTTAGGGTTAGGGTTAGGGGTAGGGTTCTCTTAGGGTTAGGGTTCTCTTAGGGTTAGGGTTAGGTTTAGGGTTAATGTTCTCTTAGGGTTAGGGTTAGGGTTAGGTTTAGGGTTAGGGTTAGGATTAGGGTTAGGGTTAGGGTTACGGTTAGGGTTAGGGTTAGGGTTAGGGTTAGGGTTAGGGTTAGGTTTAGGGTTAGGGTTACGGTTAGGGTTAGGGTTAGGTTTAGGGTTAGGGTTAGGTTAGGGTTAGGGTTAGGGTTAGGGTTAGGGTTAGGGTAAGGTTTAGTGTTAGTGTTACGGTTAGGGTTAGGGTTAGGGTTAGGGTTAGTGTTCTCTTGTTAGGGTTAGGTTTAGGGTTAGGGTTAGGGTTAGGGTTAGGGTTAGGGTTAGGGTTACGTTTAGGGTTAGGGTGAGGATTAGGGTTAGGGTTAGGGTTAGGGTTAGGGTTCTCTTATGGTTAGTATTTGGGTTCTCTTAGGGTTAGGGTTAGGGTTAGGGTTAGGGTTAGGATTAGGATTAGGGTTAGGGTTAGGGTTAGGGTTAGGGTTAGGATTAAGTTTAGTGTTAGGGTTAGGGTTAGTGTTCTCTTAGAGTTAGGGTTAGCGTTAGAGTTAGGGTAAGGGTTACGGTTAGTGTTAGGGTTAGGGTTAGTGTTAGGATTAGGGTTAGGGTTAGGTTTAGTGTTAGGGTTAGGGTTCTCTTAGGGTTAGGGTTAGGGTTAGGGTTAGGGTTAGGGTTAGGGTTAGGGTTAGGGTTAGGGTTAGGGTTAGGGTTCTCTTAGGGTTAGGGTTAGGGTTAGGGTTAGTGTTCTCTTAGGGTTAGGGTTAGGGTTAGGTTTAGGGTTAGGTTTAGGGTTAGGGATAGGGTTAGGGTAAGGGTTAGGGTTAGGGTTAGGGTTAGGGTTAGGGTTAGGTTTAAGGTTAGGGTTAGGGTTAGGGTTAGGATTACTGTTAGGGTTAGGGTTAGGTTTAAGTTTAGGGTTAGGGTTAGGGTTTGGGTTAGGTTTCTCTTAGAGTTAGGGTTATGGTTAGGGTTAGGGTTAGGGTTAGGGTTAGGGTTACGGTTACGGTTACGGTTACGGTTACGGTTACGGTTAGGGTTCTCTTATGGTTAGGGTTAGGGATCTCTTAGAGTTAGGGTTAGGGTTAGGGTTAGGGTTAGGGTTAGGGTTAGGGTTAGGGATAGGTTTAGGGTTAGGGTTAGGGTTAGGGTTAGGCTTAGGGTTAGGCTTAGGTTTAGGGTTACGGTGAGGTTTTGGGTTAGGGTTAGGGTTAGGGTTAGGGTTAGGTTTAGGGTTAGCGTTACGGTTAGTGTTTGGGTTAGGGCTGTCTTAGAGTTAGGGTTAGGGTTAGGGTTAGGGTTAGGGTTAGGGTTACGGTTAGGGTTAGGGTTAGGGTTAGGGTTAGGTTAGGGTTAGGGTTAGGGTTAGCGTTAGGGTTAGGTTTAGGGTTAGGTTTTAGGGTTAGGGTTAGTGTTAGTGTTCTCTTTGAGTTAGGGTTAGGGTTAGGGTTAGGGTGAGAGTTAGGGAAAGCGTTACGGTTAGGGTTAGGTTTAGGGGTAGTTTTAGGGTTAGGGTTAGGGTTAGGGTTAGTGATCTCTTAGGTTTAGGTTTAGGGTTAGGGTAAGGGTTAGGGTTAGGGGTAGGGTTAGGGTTAGGGTTCTCTGAGGGTTTGGGTTAGGGTTAGGGTTAGTGTTCTCTTAGGGTTAGGGTTAGGGTTAGGGTTAGGGTTAGTGTTAGGGGTAGGGTTAGGGGTAGGGTTAGGGTTAGGGTTCTCTTAGGGTTAGGGTTAGGGTTAGGTTTAGTGTTAAGCTTAGGGTAATGGTTAGGTGCAGCGTTACGTTTAGGGTTAGGGTTAGGGTTAGGGTTAGGGATGGCGTTAGGGTTAGGGTTAGGGTTAGGGTTAGGGTTAGGTTTAGGGTTAGGGTTAGGGTTAGGGTTAGGGTTAGGGTTAGGGTTAGGGTTAGGATTAGGGTTAGGGTTAGGGTTAGGGTTAGGGTTAGGGTTAGGGTTAGGATTAAGGTTAGGGTTAGGGTTAGGGTTAGGGTTAGGGTTAGGATTAAGTTTACGGTTAAGGTTAGTGTTCTCTTCGGGTTAGGGTTAGGGTTAGGGTTAGGGTTAGGGTTAGGGTAACGTTTAGGGTTAGGGTTAGGGTTAGGGTTAGGGTTAGGGTTAGGGTTAGGGTTAGGGTTAGGGTTAGGGTTAGGGTTAGGGTTAGGGGTAGGGTTAGGGTTAGGTTTAGGGTTAGTATTCTCTTAGGGTTAGGGTTATGGTTAGGGTTAGGGTTAGGGTTAGGGTTAGGGTAAGGGTTAGGGTTAGGGTTAGGGTTAGGGTTAGGGTTAGGGTTAGGGTTAGGGTTAGGATTAGGATTAGGATTAGGATTAGTGTTAGGGTTAGGGTTAGGATTAAGGTTAGTGTTAGGGTTAGGGTAGGTGTTCTCTTAGAGTAAGGGTTAGGGTTAGGGTTAGAGTTAGGGAAAGGGTTACGGTTAGGGTTAGGCTTAGGGTTAGTGTTAGGTTTAGGATTAGGGTTAGGGTTAGGGTTAGTGATCTCTTAGGTTTAGGTTTAGGGTTAGGATAAGGGTTAGGGTTAGGGTTAGGGGTAGGGTTAGGGTTAGCGTTCTCTTAGGGTTTGGGTTAGGGTTAGGGTTAGTGTTCTCTTAGGGTTAGGGTTAGGGTTAGGGTTAGGGTTAGGGTTAGGTTTAGTGTTAGGGTTAAGGTTAGGGTTAGGGTTACGGTTAGGGTTAGGGTTAGGGTTAGGGTTAGGGTTAGGGTTAGGGTTAGGGTTAGGGTTAGGGTTAGGGTTAGGGTTAGGGTTAGGGTTAGGGATAGGGTTAGTGTTCTCTTAGGCTTAGAGTTAGGGTTAGGGTTAGGGTTATGGTTAGGGTTAGGTTAGGGATAGGGTTAGGGTTAGGGTTAGGGTTAGTGTTAGGTTTAGGGTTACGGTTAGGGTTAGCGTTAGGGTTAGGATTAGGGTTCGTTATCTCTTACGTTTAGGTTTAGGGTTTGGGTTAGGGTTAGGGTTAGGGTTAGGGTTAGGGTTAGGCTTAGGGTTAGGGTTAGGCTTAGGGTTAGGGTTAGGCTTAGGGTTAGTGTTCTCTTAGGGTTAGGGTTAGGGTTAGGGTTAGGGTTAGGGTTAGGGTTAGGGTTAGGGTTAGGGTTAGGGTTAGGGTTAGGGTTCGGGTTAGGGTTAGGGTTAGGGTTCTCTTAGGGTTAGTTTTAGGGTTAGGGTTAGGGTTAGGATTACTGTTCTCTTAGGGTTAGGGTTAGGGTTAGGGTTAGGGTTAGGGTTAGGGTTAGGGTTAGGGTTAGGGTTAGGGTTAGGGTTAGGGTTAGGGTTCTCTTAGGGTTAGTTTTAGGGTTAGGGTTAGGGTTAGGATTACTGTTCTCTTAGGGTTAGGGTTAGGTTTAGGGTTAGGGTTAGGGTTAGGGTTAGGGTTAGGGTTAGGGTTAGGATTGGGGTTAGGGTTAGGGTTAGGTTTAGGGTTAGGATTAAGGTTAGTGTTAGGGTTAGGGTTAGTGTTCTCTTAGAGTTACGGTTAGGGTTAGGGATAGATTTAGGGAAAGGGTTTCGATTAGGGTTAGGGTTAGTGTTAGGGTTAGGGTTAGGGTTCTCTTATGGTTAGGGTTAGGGTTAGGGTTAGTGTTCTCTTAGGGTTAGGGTTAGCGTTAGGGTTAGGTTTAGGGTTAGGGTTAGGATTAGGGTTAGGGTTAGGGTTACGGTTAGGGTTACGGTTAGGGTTAGGGTTAGGGTTAGGGTTAGGGTTAGGGTTAGGGTTAGGGTTAGGGTTAGGGTTAGGGTTAGGGTTAGGGTTAGGGATAGGGTTAGTGTTCTCTTAGGCTTAGGGTTAGGGTTAGGGTTAGGATTATGGTTAGGGTTAGGTTCGGTTAGGGTTAGGGTTAGGGTTAGGGTTAGGGTTAGGGTTAGGTTTAGGGTAAGTGTTAGGGTTAGGGTTATGTTTAGGGTTAGGGTTAGGGTTAGGCTTAGGCTTAGGGTTTGGGTTAGTGTTCTCTTAGGCTTAGAGTTAGGGTTAGGGTTAGGGTTATGGTTAGGGTTAGGTTAGGGATAGGGTTAGGGTTAGGGTTAGGGTTAGTGTTAGGTTTAGGGTTACGGTTAGGGTTAGCGTTAGGGTTAGGATTAGGGTTCGTTATCTCTTACGTTTAGGTTTAGGGTTTGGGTTAGGGTTAGGGTTAGGGTTAGGGTTAGGGTTAGGGTTAGGGTTAGGGTTAGTTATCTCTTACGTTTAGGTTTAGGGTTTGGGTTAGGGTTAGGGTTAGGGTTAGGGTTAGGGTTAGGTTTCTCTTAGGGTTAGTGTTAGGGTTAGGGTTAGTGTTCTCTTAGGGTTAGGGTTAGGGTTAGGGTTCGGGTTAGGTTTATGGTTAGGGTTAGGGTTAGGGTTAGGGTTAGGGTTAGGGTTAGTGTTCTCTTA
Source organism: Aythya marila (assembly GCF_965140915.1). NCBI lineage: Eukaryota > Metazoa > Chordata > Aves > Anseriformes > Anatidae > Aythya > Aythya marila. The sequence goes on along the minus strand of NW_028137480.1, from coordinate 26,964 downwards.
GGTTTAGGGTTAAGGTTAGGGTTAGGGTTAGGGTTAGGGTTAGGGTAAGGGTTAGTGTTAGGGTTAAGGTTACGGTTAGGGTTAGGGTTAGGGGTAGGGTTCTCTTAGGGTTAGGGTTCTCTTAGGGTTAGGGTTAGGGTTAGGGTTAATGTTCTCTTAGGGTTAGGGTTAGGGTTAGGTTTAGGGTTAGGGTTAGGATTAGGGTTAGGGTTAGGGTTACGGTTAGGGTTAGGGTTAGGGTTAGGGTTAGGGTTAGGGTTAGGGTTAGGGTTAGGTTTAGGGTTAGGGTTACGGTTTGGGTTAGGGTTACGGTTAGGGTTAGGGTTAGGTTTAGGGTTAGGGTTAGGTTAGGGTTAGGGTTAGGGTTAGGGTTAGGGTTAGGGTAAGGTTTAGTGTTAGGGTTACGGTTAGGGTTAGGGTTAGGGTTAGGGTTAGTGTTCTCTTGTTAGGGTTAGGTTTAGGGTTAGGGTTAGGGTTAGGGTTAGGGTTAGGGTTACGTTTAGGGTTAGGGTGAGGATTAGGGTTAGGGTTAGGGTTAGGGTTAGGGTTCTCTTATGGTTAGTATTTGGGTTCTCTTAGGGTTAGGGTTAGGGTTAGGGTTAGGGTTAGGATTAGGATTAGGGTTAGGGTTAGGGTTAGGGTTAGGGTTAGGATTAAGTTTAGTGTTAGGGTTAGGGTTAGTGTTCTCTTAGAGTTAGGGTTAGCGTTAGAGTTAGGGTAAGGGTTACGGTTAGTGTTAGGGTTAGGGTTAGTGTTAGGATTAGGGTTAGGGTTAGGTTTAGTGTTAGGGTTAGGGTTCTCTTAGGGTTAGGGTTAGGGTTAGGGTTAGGGTTAGGGTTAGGGTTAGGGTTAGGGTTAGGGTTCTCTTAGGGTTAGGGTTAGGGTTAGGGTTAGTGTTCTCCTCGGGTTAGGGTTAGGGTTAGGTTTAGGGTTAGGTTTAGGGTTAGGGATAGGGTTAGGGTAAGGGTTAGGGTTAGGGTTAGGGTTAGGGTTAGGGTTAGGTTTAAGGTTAGGGTTAGGGTTAGGGTTAGGATTACTGTTAGGGTTAGGGTTAGGGTTTGGGTTAGGTTTCTCTTAGAGTTAGGGTTATGGTTAGGGTTAGGGTTAGGGTTAGGGTTAGGGTTACGGTTACGGTTACGGTTACGGTTACGGTTACGGTTAGGGTTCTCTTATGGTTAGGGTTAGGGATCTCTTAGAGTTAGGGTTAGGGTTAGGGTTAGGGTTAGGGTTAGGGTTAGGGTTAGGGATAGGTTTAGGGTTAGGGTTAGGGTTAGGGTTAGGCTTAGGGTTAGGCTTAGGTTTAGGGTTACGGTGAGGTTTTGGGTTAGGGTTAGGGTTAGGGTTAGGGTTAGGTTTAGGGTTAGCGTTACGGTTAGTGTTTGGGTTAGGGCTGTCTTAGACTTAGGGTTAGGGTTAGGGTTAGGGTTAGGGTTAGGGTTAGGGTTAGGGTTAGGGTTAGGGTTAGGGTTAGGGTTAGGGTTAGGGTTAGGGTTAGGTTAGGGTTAGGGTTAGGGTTAGCGTTAGGGTTAGGTTTAGGGTTAGGTTTTAGGGTTAGGGTTAGTGTTAGTGTTCTCTTTGAGTTAGGGTTAGGGTTAGGGTTAGGGTGAGAGTTAGGGAAAGCGTTACGGTTAGGGTTAGGTTTAGGGTTAGTTTTAGGGTTAGGGTTAGGGTTAGGGTTAGTGATCTCTTAGGTTTAGGTTTAGGGTTAGGGTAAGGGTTAGGGTTAGGGGTAGGGTTAGGGTTAGGGTTCTCTGAGGGTTTGGGTTAGGGTTAGGGTTAGTGTTCTCTTAGGGTTAGGGTTAGGGTTAGGGTTAGGGTTAGGTTTAGGGTTAGGGTTAGGGTTAGGGTTAGTGTTAGGATTAGGGTTAGGGTTAGGGTTAGAATTAGTGTTAGGGTTAAGGTTAGGGTTAGGGTTAGGGTTCGGGTTCGGGTTAGGGTCAGGGTTAGGGTTAGGGTTAGGGTTA